>NC_079214.1:6115803-6128303 GCF_029633865.1 Lampris incognitus | reverse complement strand
TAATGGTAGTAGAAGTGGTAGTAGTAGTAGTACTAATAGAAGTGGTAGTAATAGTAGTAGTAGTAGTAGTACACCTTGGACCCTGGCTGAATGGCTGAACTACAAGGGACTCGGAGGAGGTCTGGCCCCTAGACATGCGGTACGCAGGCCCACCGGTGTGTGTATATACCCTGATGCCCATAAACCACCCCCAGCTATGGGTTAGATAGCGCCACTGCCTAGTGGATACCCCGGGGGAGGTATAGGCTACGGGAGTAAACCCCTACACAACATCAACATCTACACTGCTGTTGTTTTGTTTTTCTTGCCCTTTTGTATGTGTTTAAGTGGGAGAGTACTGCTGGCGTTGTGTGTGGCTGCCGCTTCTCCCTCTCGTAGCCCCCCTTCCCATCCACCCCTGCATGTTTGCCCCCCCTTCCCATCCACCCCTGCATGTTTGCCCCCCCCCTTTCCCATCCACCCATGTATGTCTGTGTTGTGTTTATCTGCTGTCTTCTTTCACCCCATTCATTGTAAAGAGACTCTGAGTGTTAGAAAAGCGCTATATAAGTTTAATTTATTATTATTATTATTATTAGTAGTAGTAGTAGTAGTAGTAGCAGTAGAAGTGGTAGTAATAGAAGAAGTGGTAGTAGTAGTATAAGTGATAGTAGTATTATTAATACTAGTAGTAGTAGTGGTGGTAGTAGTAGTAGTGGTAGTAGAAGTCGTAGTGGTAGCAGTAGTAGTAGTGGTGGTGGTAGTAGTAGTAGTAATACTAGTAGCAGTAGTAGTAGTGGTGGTGGTAGCAGTAGTAGTAGTAGTAATACTACTAGTAGTAGCAGCAGTAGTAGTGGTAGTAGTAGTAGCAGTAGCAGTAGTAGTAGTAATACTAGTAGCAGTAGTGGTAGTGGTGGTAGTAGTGGTAGAGGTAGTAATACTAGTAGCAGTAGTGGTAGTGGTAGTAATACTAGTAGCAGTAGTAGTAGCGGTAGTGGTAGTAGTAGTGGAGGTGGCTTTTGCAGGTCTGAGCCGTTGTATGGGGGTGATTACCTCGGTTGATCCTGTGAAAGCCACTTTGTCTATGCCCATGTGAGAGGCAATCGCAGCTCCTGCTGTTGGCCCGAATCCTGGCAAAATATTGATGACTCCCGGTGGAAAGCCGGCCTGTCAAAACAATATGAGAGGAAACAAGCTTTGGAGGAGATGACAGCAGAGCCAAGCAAAACCACAGGCAGTGTGGGGGAATCCGGACCCAACCCAACCTCCCTACCAGCACTCCCAGAGAACGAACAGAACTTCAAAAAGATGAGGGCGAGGCCGGAGGGAGCAGAAATGGAAGACAATGAAGATACAGAAGATACGGACAGTGGAAGTTACCGGACATGATTGGGTTTCTCTGCTACACAAAATTGCATGACGCCACCTTGTGTTGCGTCAGCATCGATTTGCAAAGGTCAAAAGAGACACGTTCAGTGTCCGGGTAGCGTAGCGAACACGGGGGTCGCCGGTTCGAATCCCCGTGTTACCCCCGGCTTGGTCGGGCGTCCCTGCAGACACAGTTGTGCTGTGTCTGCAGGTGGGAAGTCGGATGTGGGTATGTGTCCTGGTCGCTGCACTAGCGCCTCCTCTGGTCGGTCGGGGCGCCTGTTTTGGGGGGGACGGGGGAATAGCGTGATCCTCCCACACGCTACTCCCCCTGGTGAAACTCCTCACAGTCAGGTGAAAAGAAGCGGCTGGCGACTCCACATGTACGGGAGGAGGCACGTGGTAGTCTGCAGCCCTCCCCGGGTCGGCAAAGGGGGTGGAGCGGGCGACCGGGACGGCTCGGAAGAGCGGGGGGTAATTGGCTAAGTACAGTTGGAGAGAAAAAGGGGAGGCAAAAAAAAATCCAAAAGAAAAAAAAGAAAAGTATGTACACATGTTTAAAGAAAAGCGAGCGTGGGTTGGGAGCCTGCCTCTATCGGGTCGTGGTTCGGCCCGCTTGCTGTTTACCTCCTTGATGAGCGCCCCCATGTAGAGGCAGGTGAGTGGGGTTTGCTCAGCCGGTTTGAGGACCACAGTGTTCCCACATGCTAGCGCCGGACCCAGCTTCCATGCTGTCATCATCAGGGGGAAGTTCCACTGTGTGCGCACACACACACACACACACACACACACACACACACACACACACACACACACACAGAGGAAGAGGATATCATGCATCTGACTGACATGCTGGGTGGTCACAAGTCGGCTTCAATAACTCGTCACTCTTAGTCATTTACTCTCATTTTCTCTCTGTCTAAACAGTCAAGTGAGAAAATGTTCTCAGCCCTTCTGCAGTATTTTCTCTTCCCACAGTATTCTGAGAAAAGCGGGAAGTTGCGACACATGTGCAGCGCTGCGAGCCGTATCGCTGCCCAGCACACAGGCCTGTGTTATTTCTGCTCTACACAGGAACCCGTGGGGTTGAGCGCCGAGCCTCACACGTTCTGAGCTCTTACACAATCCACGGCGCTCCGACACGTCTCTTTCCCGTCGCTCCCACGTTCCCTCCTTCGCTCAACACTCTCTCTGTTAAACCCCCTCGACCCTTCCTCCCTGTGCCTTTCCCTCGTCTGTCTGTCTGTCTGTCTGTTCATCTGTCTGTGTCTATCTGTCTGTCTGTCTACCTGTCTGTCTCTCTGTCTGTCTGTTCATCTGTCTGTCTCTCTGTCTGTCTGTCTACCTGTCTGTCTCTCTGTTCATCTGTCTGTCTGTCTGTCTGTCTGTCTGTCTGTCTGTCTGTTCATCTGTCTGTGTCTATCTGTCTGTCTGTCTACCTGTCTGTCTGTCTGTCTGTTCATCTGTCTGTTCATCTGTCTGTCTCTCTGTCTGTCTGTTCATCTGTCTGTGTCTATCTGTCTGTCTGTCTACCTGTCTGTCTGTCTGTCTGTTCATCTGTCTGTCTGTCTCTCTGTCTGTCTGTTCGTCTGTCTGCCTGTCTGTCTGTTCATCTGTCTGTCTGTCTGTCTGTCTGTCTGTCTGTCTGTCTGTCTGTTCATCTGTCTGTGTCTATCTGTCTGTCTGTCTACCTGTCTGTCTGTCTGTCTGTCTGTCTGTCTGTCTGTTCATCTGTCTGTCTCTCTGTCTGTCTGTTCATCTGTCTGTGTCTATCTGTCTGTCTGTCTACCTGTCTGTCTGTCTGTTCATCTGTCTGTCTGTCTCTCTGTCTGTCTGTTCGTCTGTCTGCCTATCTGTCTGTGTCTGGCTCTCTGTCTGTTCACCTGTCTGTGTCTATACTGTCTGTGTCTGTCTGTCTCTCTGTCTGTCTGTCTGTCTGTTCATCTGTCTGTCTACTTGTCTGTCTGTCTCTTTGTCTATCTGTCTGTCTATTCATCTTTCTGTCTGTCTGTCTGTTCATCTGTCTGTCTGTCTCTCTGTCTGTCTGTCTACATGTCTGTCTGTCTGTCTGTCTGTCTGTCTGTCTGTCTGTCTGTTGCTCTCTTTTGCTCATGCTTGCTGGCACTACTCTTCTCTGGGCTTGCCAATGGATTTACCCAAATATACACGACCCAGAAGTGCGTCAGAGAATTCCAGGAAACTGCAAGAAGGCGTTTCATCAAATGGACCTCTCTGTCCCCACCATCATGTTCAGTCCATCCACCGTTATCTGCCTGTCTGTCTCTGAGCCTGTCTCTCTCTGAGCCTGTCTCTCTCTGAGCCTGTGTCCTGCACCTCGCTGCTCTGACACAGTGTACTCACCGGGATGATCTGTCCACAAACTCCGATGGGCTCGTATCTGGTGAACGTCAGGTAGTCTCCATCTATGGAAGAATGTCCAAACGGACAACCATGTGTACACACACACAGACATACAGAAACACACACACACACACACACACACACACACACACACACACACACTCGTGCACAGACACACACAAAGAGAGAAGAAGAAACTTCATAAATCTAAGCTTCATTTGAGTCTCGGAAATAGCACTGCACAGTGTCATCCGTCGATATCCTCGATGTTTGTATATATAGATGACACGTGTGTGTGTGTGTGTGTGTGTGTGTGTGTGTGTGTGTCCGTTTTAGGTCAGAGTAAAGCAGTGGGTGTTAATCTGGAAGGGCTTGTTCATTCCTCTTGCATTACCCGACTATAAGGAGTTGCTTACTGAGGGTGTGCCATGCCTTCTCCTTCTCCTTCTCCCAAACTAGGAAATAACTACAAAACAGCTGACAATGAGAGAAACCCGGAATACCTAACGAGTTTGTTTTGGTTACAGCCGGGCTCGGTGACACGTATGTGTAGACGTCAGATGGCACAACAACCAGCGTTTTCAGAAAGCGACGAGGGTGAAGTGCAGTGACGGATATGATCATTCTGAGCCGCCGTTCGGCTGTACGGCGACGGCTACTGCAAACAGGAACTAACGTGGCCGTATTAGATTTCAAGACGTTTCTGTTTTGAGTCAGAACTCTTTCATGGCGTGTCATTTATAAAGTCGTTCAGGAATGCCAGGGCCCCTTGAATTTTAACGCAGGTGAAATAAATCTGTCTGGATGGGCTCGGCGTTGTGACGTTCGTTTTTTTTGTTTGACGCCGTCGACGGTCAGAGAGGCGGAGAAGCCGGGGCTGCTTCGTTCTCCTTCTGTTGGATGGAGAAGATTGCCGACAGCTCCTTATCACGAGGGGCCTGAGGAATACAGTTCCTTTATTGCTTCTGAAATACTACCATAGACCGGTTCACATCTTGGGCCAAAGTCATGAAATAATGTTCCCCTCCTGCAAAATAAGTGAGTCCTTAAGCAGGACAATGTGGCGATCGGAGGAGACTCTCATTCTTCAGCCTGGTGTGCAACGCAGATCCCTAAAAGTTGGCGTTAATGTCGGCGTCACGGCCATAAATCGGCCCTCCGCTGACGTGTTTTGGGTGTCAAAGGCAAGAAAAGAAATGCCGCCATATTTCCTCTTTGTCTTATTTGAACAGATGAATCGGAGGACACGGTCAGTCAGCGTTGGGCGGGAGGGGGACTACTTGAGTGGCGGTCGACTCTTCGACAGCGAGCATTAGTGTTCAGATTTATAACCGGCCGGGGAGCGGGTCTGTTTACCTTCACAACACCTCCACGGCCTTTTCCAGGCTTCATCTCCTTTATGACCCTCGAGAGAAGCTCGCTCCTCTGCTTATCTTCCCCAACTGTCACCAAACTAATCCCCGTTAATCCACCTAGCAGACCCCAACTCCTCACCTCCTCTTCAAAATGCCTCCTTGACTCCATTTTGAAAATGTAGACTGACCATTATAAAGTCCGGAGTCACAAATTTAAAGGTGAAATCTGGAATTTTTCTCCATTAATGAATTATCATTTCCTCCATGTGTATGATGGAGTCAAGCTCCACAACACTACCAGTCATCTTCACCGTGGTTGTAGACTCTCTCCAGTCTCCATGTACCACTGTTGAGATGTTTTGACCAGGTTGGACGAACACTGGGGCAGCAGCAAACACGTGTGTTGGAAAAAAGACTGAAACGTGAGGCTGATGTATCCATGACAACCAATATGACTGTACAACAGTGTTCCCATATAGTGGGATGTAGTTTGTAATACATCAGACTGTCTGTTAGCTTTAGTCCCAGGATCCATTTTTACAAGGGTGGGAACTGCTTACTGCTGAGCTGATGGCACACCAACCACAATGGCTGCTACACCTGGTTTGTAGTCCTGCTACACCTGGTTTGTAGTCCTGCTACACCTGGTTTGTAGTCCCAGAAAATCAGTCAACAGGTCTGTTTCTCTCTGCCCCCTACAACCAACTATATCACAACACTGTTCTGCTGGAAGACTGACTGTCTGTCCAATACCACCACCACATCACCTCCACCTTTAGAATGGATGAAATTATGATTTAATAACAGAGGAAAATTCACGGATTGCAGCTTTAAAGAGGCTTGAAAGGAAAACAGAAGTGATCTTACCCATTGGAATGGAGGTGCCATGGATCTTGTCTGCATATCCAGCAAAGTATCTGAGCGTCTTAATGGTTCCTTGGAGGTCAACAAACAGGGTGGGGAGGAATGGTTTCCCACTGTCCAGTGACTCGACAGTCTGAGGAGAGACGTGGGAGACAGTTGGGATGGATTTGATAGAACACATCCTTGTGTAGGTCCACACAATTTTGGTCTTTGCTTTGTCTCCTGGGTGAAATGTGATGCTAAGATAACATCCGACTGAAAAACAGGGCCTCTGTGTTGCAGTGCAATGTTCTGTTTGACTGTAATAACCAAGTAGTTAAAATGATTTGTTGTGATCCCATCCATGCGGAAAGGAACTTAAAACTCCCTTAACCAAAATAAAGTCGAGACTTTTTTTTCTCATAGTAATACACTGAGAGTCCTGTGGATAGTCTGTCTACTTACTGCGAGATACAGGCTGTCTCTCTCCACCAAGTCAGCCAGTTTGGACAGCAGTCGGCCCCTCTCGGACGCATCCATTCTCCGCCATACCGAGCCGAAGGAAAAGGCCAGGCGGGCGGCCTGCACTGCCTTGTCCACATCAGCCTGGGAGAGAAGTATTGAAACGCTGTAATGCTGTGACCCTATCCATTTAACAGGTGTTTCCATCCCCTCAGCGACAAATGAAATCTGTCCATCTGCCCCACTGGTGGAGCCTTCAGCGGATCTGGCCTTAACATGGCTCCCACAATCTTTACTCCTTCTAGCCAGAGGTGAAGATTTAGAGGAAAAACCTGACAAACAGCAAACCTCCTTCCAAAGGCTAAACCTGGCTTTTCTTCATTTGTGGACAGAAACAGTTCACAGATGATGAAGGAGGAGAATGTTAGATTTAACAGTGAGGGTAACCTGGAATACTCAGATGTTTTTATACTTCTTACTTTTACTACTCTATTGATCCCCGTGGGGAAATTCTTCCTCTGCATTTAACCCATCCTAGCTATGTAGCTAGGAGCAGTGAGCAGCCGCCGTGCAGCGCCAGGGTACCAACTCCAGTTGGTCTTGCCAGGGGCACAGACAGGCGTATTAACCCTAACATGCATGTCTTTTTTTTATGGTGGGGGAAACCGGAGCACCCGGAGAAAACCCACACAGACACGGGGAGAGCGTTCAAACTCCACACAGAAAGGACCTGGGATGACCCCCTCAAGGTTGGACAACCCCAGGGTTCGAGCCTCGGACCTTCTTGCTGTGAGGCGACAGCGCTAACCACTGCGCCACCGTGCCGCCCCGTGGACAAAGTATGTCAAACTTGTTCTCTTACAAAAACCAGAGGAAAAATACCTTTTCTGCTTCCTGGACCTCACAGATCTGTTCTCCGGTGGCCGGGTTGTAAACGGGGAAGGCCTTCCCGTTAACAGAGTCCTGCCACTCGTTGTTGATGAAAAGCTACAAGAGGGAAAAGAAGAGTCTACTGGTAAACAGATACAACAGAGGGAAATGTCTCCGTTCACAGCAATGCTAAAGGTTGGCGGAAGGGACCACATCCTGTTTTCACAAGATCTAGATGAAAAACGATAGAAGTGCAAATTGCGTTGGACGGCTGCAGGCGTGTAACCCTCACATTTTGCCTAGATTCTTTGTCCAGCGTGGAATTGGAGAGAAAGACCCACACCTAGTATAGACTAGCCTTATAGTCAAGACCACCCAAAGCCAGACCAAGTCTTTGTGGGACAGGTCCGAGTCAAGTCCGAGACTTTAAAGTAGCGAGTCCAATTCAAGACCAATGGGTCCAAAACATGCAAAGACCGACACCAGAGCAGTGCAAGTCCGACTGGACTTAGACTCGGAACATTTGAATGTCCTCCGAGAGGCAATTTGTGGTACTGCACAGAATATATAGACACATTTAAAGCACATCAGGTAAACAAAAACAACAATAGTCCAAGATAATCACCATCATAATTGTAAATTTACAGTAAAGTGACTACATTATAATGTTAATTTAGGATTTGTCTTTCCTCTGCCAAGGAAGGGATGTCTCATATTACGATTTTACAATGAATCAATAACAGTAAAACAAGAAACATAATTAGATTGCCCTTTATTCATTTCAGAAATTAAAACAAAAGTAAATTGAAGTCTTGTACTCGACCGGCCTTTCACAAGATTATCACAAGTCCGCACTGTTTGAAACCGAGTCAAGTCCGAGTCATTATGCGACGAAGTCCAAGGCAAGACCGAGACTTTAAAAATGCGGACTAGAGACCGAGTCCAGACTGAAGTACCACAACACCTTTCCAGACTAAGAAACATTTAGGTTCCACGTGATCTTAAACAATCCCGTCCTCTCGAAATGTTGACTACAACTAGATTTTCATTTTCAACAAGTTGGGAAAGACTACCAGTGCCCTGGTTGTGGTCTTTTCTGCCAGTCTCTCTCAGGTCTCGTGTAAAGGGATATCTGGGAGAGTCTGTGGAAATCTGGACAGAGATTCCTGCCTGTCCGGCATGGCTCTCTGGGGAGTGCTCCACCATCCAGACAGAAGGGGGAGGGAGGGGTGAGGGGCAGATAAATCCCTATCAAGACACCAGATACCCCCTCCTACCCCCCTCCCCTCCCCTCCCCGCTCCCTCCCTTCGGCGCAGGAACACGTTTCACAACATCGCTGCTCGTTTATGAGATCATAAAACACGTGCCGCACTCGGTTTCTGTGATGCGTTAAAGCAAGCCTTCCGTTAAACAACCGCCCGGGATCCCAAACAGGACATATTCAAGATCCAATAAAGTCAAAAAGAAAAATAAATGTTTGCACAAATAACAAAACTGGGAAAGGCCTCAAAGAGACGCGTTTGAGAGAGCGGTTCCAACAACATTGTGTGCATTGATACATGGTTGAAGCCGGACCAACATGCAAGGTGGGGTTTGAAGTTGGGAATTTAACTTATGTAAGAGCGGAGGTGAAGTGAAGAGAAAAGTTCCCTCCTTGCTGACATGTTTAGATCCATTAGGAGGACGACACACTCGCACATTGTTTTTAATGGCTGTCAGTCTGCCTGATAGATGGAGTGGTGGGAGAACATCTGCTGGCACAAATCCCTCGGTGTGCACACACACACACACACTTCTTACTGTCTTTGGACTGGAGAGCTTCACAGAGTCATTTGGAGCAAACCTGAGAGCTCGGTTCAAGTGTCCTGCTGGCCTCTGCCTCCATAACTCTCCAACATGTTTATCTCCATAAGCGGGGAGCTTTAAGTACTATTTAATTGGCTGTAAACTGTTAGACGTGTTTACTTTAGAACGGGTATAAAATGCAAGGGAGTCCTGGGGCGCCTCTGTAGCCGAATGGTTGCAGCGCATACCACGTGGTCACATGGTCGCAACGTTGCTGGTTCGATTCCAGCCGGTGACCTTTTTTGCAAGTCATACCTCTCTCTCTCTCTCTCTCTCTCTCGCTCCCATTTCCTGTCTGCCTCCACCGTCACTATCCAATAAAGGTATCAAAATACCAAAGAAATAATCTTTAAAAAAAAAAAAAGTGCAAGGGAGCTCTGCTCAAAACAAACACACACACACACACACACACACACATACTTGTCTGTTTTCTCTCAAGCCTCTCGTTGACTACGTTCATGGTCTAATCCCTAACCTTAAAGGATGATTATGGGGTTTTTTTTTACAACCTGGGTTTTAATGTCATAGTTTATTCCATCATATACATCAGTTATGATCTCATTTTACTAACCGGCTTCTTGTTGTAGATTTTGGACACAGAACCACTGCTGGACTCAGCTTTGCAACGGTGTCTTAGGCCGGACATACACTACTTGGATTTTTAACCCCATGTTTGCGTAGACGGCTGACTTCGTCGTGAAGGGAATTGCTCACATACTTGCTGATCTGTTTCCGTCTTAGTCCGAGTAGTATAAACCAACCCTGTTTTGAGTAGGCGGTGATTTCTACAGGCCCCTGCTTTGCCTGCCTGTTGTTGAAACCACCGGGATTTCACTCCTACGTAAAACGACCATCGGCGGTCAAAATGACGGCCGGGATTTAAACTCTATATTGTGTCAAGATAAATGCCCACTTGAGAGATTAATGCATTACATATGTTAGTGTGTCTGTTATGAAACTAGCTGATGCCAAAATTAACATTCTAACAACTTTAATACTATTTTTCAAACAATTTAAAATGGCGGCTGTCCAACGCCTGTAAATACTGCAAGGCCTCGGTGGTGGTCATGGTGCGTCTGTAGCGGCGTCTCTGACCAGACATGTTGGACATCATCACACATCAGGTTTACACTATTTCTCTCCACTGGAGGGCGCTAGTGTGTTTATAGGACAGAGCGGCGAACTTCACGAGGGAAATGACGCGACAACACACGTCATCAATACTGACATGACGCACAAATTACGAGGCGGTCTTTTTGACCGCTCATGGTCGTTTTAGGAAGATCTTATAACTTCTGTGTGCAATTGATCTAATATGCAAATATATGCAATTTTAGGAGAATTCGGGGGGCGGCAGGTCTGTACCCCCCCCCCAACAAAGTTATTAAACTTTGAAAATCCAAAACGGTCATAATGACCGTCAACAGGCCGTGTGAGGGGAGAAAGGGGCGGAACGCCTTGGCCGGCATGTTGTCCGGATCTAAAGCTCTTACAAGAAGGAAGGGTGGATGTTTGTGCGGAGAAAGGTGGAATACTTGTGAAACAGTCCAGTCGCAGACGTCAACTCTCAACCCCGACTCCCTGGAGTTGCTAATCCGGCTGTAAACGATGACAGCCGCACGGAAAAGCAAGTCTTCATTAGACATGGAAGCCAGATGGTCCGCGGTGGTGTAGCGGTCTAAGCGGCGGCTTTGTGTCGATGCAGCTGCCCACTGGGGACCGGGGGTTCGCGCCTCGGTCTCGTCAGATCCGCCTATGGCCGGACTCGATGAAGCAGCAATATTGGCAGCGCTGTCTCCGGGAGGGGGGCGGAGTCGGCTTGTGTTCGTCACGTGTCCGCGTCTCTGGGTGGGTGGGGAGGAAGCAGTGCTTCGGCCTGGAGTCGCCTTGTCACGGAAGTGGGGAGGCGACTCCTTCCAGACTGCCGGCCGGAGAGACGCGGTTGGCGAACGCATGCAGTACGAGGGTGGGGGTTTGAACTAAAATAGGGATCGATTGGCCACTAAAATTGGGAGAAATCAGAAATAAATTAAAAAAAAGAAAAGAAATGGAAGCCAGCCGAGCCGTTGTCCCCCTGAGGCGAAATCATTCTGCGATTGCGTCCCTGTGCTTTTCGTGGCACCGGAGGATTTCACTAGAGGGCGCAACAGAGACCCAAGCCATAGACAAACACGCCATTGGCACTGCACCGTCCCTACCCTTGAACATTTTTCACCGTGCACCGATTTCAAATGTATTGCGCAACAGTTTTACCTTGCAAACACAACACGGGTTAACTCGGGGAGTGAGTCTTCTTCCGTGCAATGTAACATAATACAGACTAAGAATCAGAACCAAGAAAAAAGACAGTATTCAGATCCACGAGAGAAACGCGCAAAATTCGACTCGTTTCCGTTTATTTCTGAAGGTTCCCGCGTCAACTTCCAAAATGGCGCTGATCTCACACAACATCCGCTGCAGTAGAAACCGGAAGTCAGCGGACTACAGATATGCACAGAGTTGATCGTCTTCAAAACCTTTCGCCATTTTTGTCGCTGGTGACATGCCTACTGTCCCCATACTGCCCTTACACTGCCCCCACCGTTCATGTGCATATTGCAGCCAGTTCGTGGATGTTACTACTGCCTACGGTAAGTACAGGCTGCTACTTCCTGCAGGGTGAACCAGGAAGTAGATCAGCAAGGTCCTCCGCCATTGATCATATTGGACATTTCACATCATAACTTTTAACGTTCACTTCCAAATACGTGGTTTAGAGAATTGGGGTTAAATTGAACTTGTTGAACCATGTCTGACGGTCCTGTCCAGGTATCCCACAAGACACCGCTGTAAAGCTGAGTCCGGCGGTGGCCCATGTCCAACATCTGCTGAAGGAAGCTGGTGAGTAAGATGATATCACAACATGTATGAATGATGGAAAAAAAACTAGGAAAATAAGATGTCAAGTTGTGAAAAGAAGGCTTATCCTTACAACATCAGAACTACGTGTCTAACCTTAACCCTAAAACCCTGACCTTAACCTAATCCTAATTCTAACCTTAACCCTAAAACCCAAGTCCTAAACCTAAAATAGACCCCTAAAGAAGGGAGGGCTGGCCGAAATTCCTCACTTTTCAAAAGATGTTCTCACTCCGGTGGTTAAAAACTCAAATTGGTCCTCACAAAGATAGAAGAACAAGAACACACACACACACCACCTTAATTCCTTCCATCTCTCCGTTCCTGGCTTGGAGGATCATGAGGAGATCCCCTCGTATGAGGAACTACCACACCAGCGTTTGAGGTTTTTAGTATCAGTGCGTACCACTCCACCCATCATCCATACTTTACAGACTCACTCAGACCTTCTCTCGCTCTCTCTCGCTCTCTCACTCTCTCATGCCGCGATTCCCAGCCACCCTCCATTGGGGGCCGTC